>NC_135311.1:13542202-13566583 GCF_048772815.1 Callospermophilus lateralis
CAGGGAGGGCGGCCTGTCGGTGAGGCGGGGTTCGGGCCGACAGCCCGCGGGTGCGCAGGGGGGTGTTGTGGGGGTGGGGGAGGGCCGGGTTAGGTGTCAACGGGCCGGGCGCCCGAGCCCATCGGTCTGCCGGGTCTGGGTCGCGGGACTGAGGAGTCCGAAGGAGGCCCGAACGGCGGGGGCCCGTGAGCGGTCTTCTCAGGGTCGGTGGGTCCGCGGGGATGACCAAGTAGGACTGTCGACGCCAGTCTGTGGGGAGGAGGCGCCCACGAACCGTGTTGGGCGCCGTTCCGAGAGGCCCTCCCACTCCCGTCCGAGATAGGGGTGCCGTGCACGGAAGGAGGCGACGAGAGCGACGAGTGGGTGCGGGGGTGGGGTGGGGCTGGGGGGCGGGGGAGCGTGTCTAGGTGAGGTGTGCAAAAGCGGGTAGGGAAGGCACGTGGGCCGGGGTCCCCGGGTGCTTGGGATCCAGATGCAAAGAGCCTCAGCGCACAAGGGCCAAGCAGGGTCCCCCGAGAGCAGAGTGATTTCGGATCAGGCGACATGTGCGTGGGTGTGGGTGGGGAGCGGTGAGAGTTGTGGCGGGGCTGAAGGCGTAGGGGTGGGGATTGAGGAAAGAGATTTCGGGGACCAACGGGATGATATCACTGCAAGGCCTTTGGAGTCCCTCGTGCGCTGCACTGGAGGCCGTGAGTCCCTAAGGGGCCGCGGCGTGTCACTCTTGGGAGAGGTGCCTTGGTGTCGCGTGGTCGGTCTGCGGGCGAGGTGCCTGCCGGCTTCCATGGAAGCGAAATGAGTGTGATGTAAGCAGAGGTTAAGGCAACGGAGAGAGAAGCAGCGAGAAGTCTGGTGTCTGGCACGGTGGTTGGGGAAGGGGGCCTGCAGGGAACGAACCGTCAGAGAGGCACCGGAGCGGCCGCCGCGGCGCTCGAGGGCAGAGAGGGCCGAGCGGGCGCGCAGCGCAGACTGTGGGGTCCGGGCTCAGGGAGGTGTGTACAGCGGAGGCCTAGACGTCGGGGCTGCGGGACCAAAAGGGGACCGAGTGCTGCATGGGCCGGGAATCGAACCCGGGCCTCCCGCGTGGCAGGCGAGAATTCTACCACTGAACCACCCATGCACCGATGGCAGGCACCGCCACGCAACCGCCCGACAGTGGTCACCGCCTCCGGTGAGGAGCTGCTGCTTGGGACCCGGACCGAGGGTTGGGGGCTGGATGGGCCGTTCCTAAAGGAGAGGCTCCAGGCATCCTGCCGGGGCCCCGGGGATGCGGCCGCCGGCGGGGTGTGTGCGTGCCTGTGCCCCCCCGCGCAGCGCTGGCGCGAACCTCCGGACCCCTGCACCTTGCGGGCCAGCCCAGGCCCCCCAGACCGCCTTGTCCGCTGCCGCCTGAAGAAGCCAGGAGCCGGTCCAGGCTTTGCCCTCACGGGAACCCCAATCAGGCCAGGGGACCTGTGGCTCGGTGGCTGCCTCCATCCACCCGCAAAGTCCCGGTCGCAGGGGCCGAGCCCCGGTCGGGTGAGGCGGGCCCCAACCAGCACCGACGTGGTGGGCAGGCCTTTAGGCAGCCGCGGCCCACGTGGGGTTCGTGGCCGCACCCAGGTAGGGTCGTGGCCGGGGCTCGGCCATCACCGGTGGGGATCGGGTTCTGGGGTTCTCTCCCCGCCACTCACGAGGGCCATGGTCCCGGGGCTGGGCTGGGCTGTCTTGCCACGCCCGGTGACCCCACGGTGCGGTGCGTGGCGATCAGAGGTCTCTACCTCTGAACTGCTGTGTTGTGGAGTGGCCGGCAGGCGTGGGTGGTTTGGAAAGGCCCTGGAGTGAAGGAGCCTGGCGGCCAGAGTCTGGCACGACGGGCGGGCGCGGGCCCAGGCCCAGGGGCGGATTTTGCCCACGGGAGAGATCTGGAAAGGGCCCGCGCGCGCCGCAGCCAAAAGGTGGGCCTGTCAGGAGTGGGATTCGAACCCACGCCTCCAGGGGAGACTGCGACCTGAACGCAGCGCCTTAGACCGCTCGGCCATCCTGACGGCGGGCCTGAGCGCGTGGAGACTCGCCTGGCTGGGACCCGGCGTTGGCGCAGGTGTCTTTGGCTGGCTCCGTGGTGCGCCGTGCCTGGCGGTCTGCGCGCGCTGGACGGCCGGGCCTGGCGGGCGGGGAGAAAGCCAAGTGCGCGCATCTCGGTGCGGTCGCATCCCCCACCGAGCCCGGCCAGGTACCACTAACCGTCTGCGCTGGCAGGAGCCCACCCGGCGCATCGTGCTCCTGGTCCTGTCGGCCGCCGTGCTCGCTAGCTCCCTGGCCTCCCTGCTTACGCAGACACTGGGATGCCCGCGCAGTGGGAAGCCGGCAGAGCGCACAGGGTCGTTCTCCGGGCCCCGGGCCCCGGGTCCCGGGGCAGCGAGTCGGGTAAGGCCAGGGCCAGGGCCAGGGCCAGGGCCAGGTGGTGCGGAACTCCTTGAGGGTGCCTCCGTGGCGTCCGGCGGTGGATCGGCAGGGGCAAGGGGGCCGGGCTAGGCGTCGGAGAGGGCACCGGCGCCACGACGGCGGGCGCCGCCGTCCTCGTTAGTATAGTGGTGAGTATCCCCGCCTGTCACGCGGGAGACCGGGGTTCGATTCCCCGACGGGGAGGCAGTCGCCCTCTTTTTGGTGGTGGTCGCCGCCGCAGCTGCGCCCCGGCCTCTAGCTCTCCGTGCCGCCGCCGGCCCTTGGCGCCCCCTGCTCTCCAGTTGGGCGCAGGATGCCACTTCGCCCCTGGCACGCGGTCCTCACGGTCCCCGGTCCACACCCCTCCCCAGGCATCCGTGCCTTCCTCCTCGCCCGGAGCTTCTGTCGCCACAGGCCAACGGCCGCGCCCCGAGTGCGTGTGGAAAAGGGCTCCCTGCCAAAGTGCACGGGCTGGGTCGCTGGAGGGGAGAAGACCCTGAGCCGGCCGACCGAGGCCTCGCCCCGCAGCGCTGGTTCGGGGCCTCGCCCGGAGAGGAGGCGGCGGTGGCTCGACGACGTCGGGGCGCCGCTCGGCAGCCCGGGGCCAGCACGGAGAGGCTCTCTCGGCCGGATGGCGTTGGTGGTATAGTGGTGAGCATAGCTGCCTTCCAAGCAGTTGACCCGGGTTCGATTCCCGGCCAACGCAGCGAGTCGACCTTTTGCCGAGGCGGGGGCCTCGGCCGACCTGGTTCTGGCCGGGCGGGCTCAGTGGGAGGTGGCATGCCTGTGAGTGCGCGCGTCCTCCTGCTGGTGGGCGGACGCGGGGAAGGAGCCCAGGCGAGGGGAAGCGAAGCAGGGTGGAGGAGGAGCATTGCATTCTTTTGAGGGTGCTCCCGAGCATCAAGGGGCAGCCGGTGGCGGGCGGCTGCACCAGGTTGCCATGTGAAGCCACGGGCACCCACTGGGACCGCGCCAGGTGCCCAGGTAGCGCCCAGCCCTTGGGACCGAGGCGCTGGCCCCAGATGGCACGCGCGGGGTGAAGACAGCCCCACGCTCCCTGGTGGTCTAGTGGTTAGGATTCGGCGCTCTCACCGCCGCGGCCCGGGTTCGATTCCCGGTCAGGGAAGCCTTTCTTCTTCTTCCTCCTCCTCCTCCTTCTCTCTCTCTCTCTCTCTCTCTCTCTCTCTCTCTCCCTCTCTCCCCTTTTGGCCAAGGCCTTGGTCCGCTCGCTCACACCACCCGTGTCCCGAAGACGGGCCCTTATGGACGCCAGCCACACGCGGCGTCCAGCTTCACTGATCCTTGCCACTCTGAGCCCTCCCAACATTTATGCCTTTTCACTTTCTCCCCTCGTCCTGGCCGTCCCCCGCTTGCGACAGTTCTTCCCGGCCCTGGCCACCGCCAACATCACCATCACCACCACCCAAAGACACACCTATGCTTCACCTCGCGGGGGCGCACGCGCGCGCGCACAGACACCAACACACGCACACACACACACACACACACACACACACACACACACAAGCGGGTCCACGCCGCGCTCCGACTGCGATAACTGAGGAGAAATTTGGAACTCACCGCCGGTGAACTTAGATGCTCCAGAAACCCTCTAGGCTTCGCGCCTGCTGAGTCTCCTGCTCTGCGGCCAGCCTGCAATCAGCCTTGACCGTGAGCGCATCCCCAGAACTCCCCTATCCTGGTGGGGGCGCACCTGAGACTCGAAACTTGAGTCTTCCCCCCGGCTCCTTCGTGTGCCTGGGTCCCCTCGTGACAAGCCCTCTCTTGTTCTCTCTGCTGCTGCCCCGTGTGTGCAGTGACTGGGGGCGCTCATGGCGGGCGAAAGGAGCCGGGTTCCGGAACCCACTCGCTGGCTCTGGTGTCTGGCCCCGGAAAGGTTCTGGATTTCCTCCTCAGAGCTGCTTGGGTGAGGCCAAGCCTGGCGCCTGACACATCACCGCTTCCCATCCTGGGGGATCCCCTGCAACCGGGTCGGCCGTGTGGCAGGGCCCCGATGCCCCGGCCGCCACTGGTGCCAGGGCCTGAGCGACGGGCGGGGGTCTGCGCTCCAGCTGTGTCCGCGGCTTTGGTCAGGGTGCCGGCAGAGCGGGTGGGAGCCCACACCCGGGTCAGGATGCCCGGGAGTGACAGGCACGGAAAGGAATCTGGAGAGGCCCGGCGAGCCGGAGCACAAGAGCGGCGGCGGAGGCGGGCAGGCGGGCGCCCACTTACCAGTGCCTTGACCCAGGCGCGCGGGAGCCGGTGGCGACTCACGGGTGTCGGGATAGACTTGTAGCCGACCCTGGGTGTGAAAGGAGTCCCTCGGCCCCCTGCCCCCTGCCCCGGTCTCAAGGGCGAAGGAGCAAACAGAGAACGCCCCCCCACCACCACCACCACCACTAGGTTGGACTGCCTAGTTTCCCACTCCTGCCCGGCCGCACGTCCATCCACTCAGCTCATGATCCCTTCTCTGCCCAGCCCGGCTCGGGACACGTTGGGTGGCCCCTGCCGAAAGCCAGCGGCAGCGCTTTTGAGTCAGTGCTGTAGAGGCTTCCAAGGAACTTTGCTTGGCTTCCAAGGGGACTCCCAGGGGACGGGCACCAATCTGCCCACTGGCCCGACTTCCCTCGAGGACGACCGGTGCCCTAGCCCGCAGCCCGCCACTGCCGGGATACCCGGGCTTGCCTTCGTCGGGCGGTGAGGGGGTGGGAGTGGGGGTGCGGTCTCGGGGAAGCTCCCAAGCCCGAGGGTCGTGGGTGCGTGACAGTGACGAGAGGAAGCGACCATTCTCTCGGGTGTCATCCCTGGCGGTGGTCGGGCGAAGGCCATGGCACGGAAAGAGTGCAGGACGCAGGGTCTTCACGCGCCGTGCCAGGCGCCAGCGTGCTGAGAGGTGGGAGCCGCTTGCCGTAGCCGGGAGGGACTGGGGGTTGTGTGGGGGAAGCGCTGGCTGCGTGGAAAGGGGCAGGGAGTGCGGCCTGTCGGTGGGTGAGGCGAGGTTCGGGCCGACAGCCCGCGGGTGCGGAGGGGGTTGTTGTCGGGGCGGCAGAGGGGGGGCGGGCCGGGCGCCGGTGCCGTGCCGATCGGTCTGCCGGGTCCGGGTCTCGGAACTGAGGAGTCCGAAGGAGGCCAGGACGACGGGGGTCCGTGAGCGGTCGGCTCAGGGCCCATGGGGATGACCCAGTAGGACTGTGGATGCCAGTCTGCGGGGAGGAGGCGCCCACGGAGCGGATTGGGCGTGGGTCCGAGAGGCCGCTCCCCCGTTGGAGATAGGGGTGCCGTGCCTGGAAGGAGGCGAGGAGAGCGTCGAGTGGGTGCGTGGGTGGGGTGGGGCTGGGCGGCGGGGGAGCGTGTCTAGGTGAGGTGTGAAAAAGCGGGTGCGGAAGGCACGTGGGCCGGGGTCCACCGGTGCTTGTGATCCAGATGCAAAGAGCCTCAACGCAGAGTGATTTGGGATCAGGCGACGCGTGGGTGGGTGCCGGTGGGGATCGGTGAGAGTTGTGGCGGGGCTGAGGGCGTTGGGGTGGGGGGGCGGGATGAGGAGAGATGTTGAGAGCCACGGCCAGGTCAAGATGGTGCCTGGCATTTTGCCAGAAGGAGCGGTTCCTGCTGCCTCGGGTGCCCGCTGGTTTTGAGCTCTCGCGGAGTTCCTAGAGAGTTCGCGTGTGTAGTTCCCGAGCGCCGGTGGAGCTCTCGGGGAGTTCCTGGAGAGTTCGCGTGGGCGGCGAGCGGCAGGGCGTGAGTTCTAAAAATAAAGTTCGTTCCTGCTTGAATCTTCAAGTGGCTCGTGATTTGTGCCCAGCCAGACTGCGGCAGAGAGAGATTTCGGGACCCAAAGGAAGATGATACCACTGCAAGGCCTTTGGAGTCCTCCGTGTGCTGCAATGGCGGCCGTGAGTGCCTAGGGGGCCGCGACGACGTGACACTCTTGGCAGAGGTGCCTTGGTGTCCCATGGTTGATGTGCGGGCGAGGTGCCTGCCGGCTTCCATGGAAGCGAAATGAGTGTGATGTGATGGAAGCGGAGGCACCGAGAAGTCTGGTGTCTGGCACGGTAGTGGGCGAAGGCGCATGGAACGAAGGGCGCTCCAGGGCAGAGCGAGCGCGGAGGCTGTGGGGTCCAGGCTTAGGTGTGTACAGCGGCGGCCTAGACGACGGGGCTGCCGGACCAAAAGGGGACCGAGTGCTGCATGGGCCGGGAATCGAACCCGGGCCTCCCGCGTGGCAGGCGAGAATTCTACCACTGAACCACCCATGCACCGATGGCAGGCACCTCCACGCAACCGCCCGACAGCGGTCACCGCCTGCGGTGAGGAGCTGCTGCTTGGGACCGGGACCAAGCGTTGGGGGCTGGATGGGCCGTTCCTCAAGGAGGGGCTCCAGGCATCCTGCCGGGGCCCCGGGGATGCGGCCGCCGGTGGGGTGTGTGCGTGCGTGTGCCCCCCGTGCAGCGCTCTCGCGAACCTCCGGACCCCTGCACCTTGCGGGCCAGCCCAGGCCCCCCAGACCGCCTTGTCCGCTGCCGCCTGAAGAAGCCAGGAGCCGGTCCAGGCTTTGCCCTCACGGGAACCCCAATCAGGCCAGGGGACCTGTGGTTCGGTGGCTGCCTCCGTCCACCCGCAAAGTCCCGGCCGCAGGGGACCCTGTGGGACCCTGTGGCTCGGTGGCTGCCTCCGTCCGCCCGCAAAGTCCCGGTCGCAGGAGCCCCGGACGGGTGAGGGCGGGCCCCAACCAGCACCGACGTGGTGGGCTGGCCTCAGGCAGCCGCTGCCCACGTGGGGTTCGTGGCCGCGCCCAGGTGGTCGCGGCCGGGGCTCGGCCATCACCGGCGGGGATCTAGGGGTTCTAGGGTTCTCTCCCTGCCACTCGCGAGGACCATGGTCCCGGGGCTGTGCTGTCTTGCCACGCCCGGTGGCCCCACGGTGCGTGGCGAGCAGAGGTCTCGACTGCTGTGTTGTGGAGAGGCCGGCAGGCGTGAGTGGTCTGGAAAGGCCCTCCAGTGAAGGGGCCCGGCGGCCACAGTCTGGCACGACGGGAACGGGGTCCTCCGCAGGGCCCAGAGAGATAGGCGACGGGCGGGCGGGGGCCGCTTTTGCCCACGGGAGAGATCCGGAAAGGGCCCGCCTGCGCTCCCCGCCGCAACGGAGCGGGCGCCGTCTTGTCGGTTGGGTTGGATGTGGACGGGTGGCTGGCGGGGCGGCGGGGCCGTGCATCGGAGAGCGTAGCCGGGAACAGGGAGGGGGGCGACAGAGTCGAGCGAGAGGGCTTAAGCGTCGTCGCGGTGGGGTCGATGAGGAGGGGCGCTGGTCGCAAGGACAGTTGGCAGAGGGTGTAAGGCGCAGGGTACTCCGGGTTGGGGTGGGCGGGCGTTATCTGCGCGAGTCCAGCGTTCAGGGAGATGGGGTTGCTGGACAGACAGGAAGAGAGCAGAGCGGCTGTGGTGGGCGCTGGCGGAGCCGGGCCAGGCAGCCTGGTTATGTGTGTGGGGGTGGGGGTGGGGGTGGGGGTGGGGGGAGGGGATAGCCAAAAGGTGAGCCTGTCAGGAGTGGGATTCGAACCCACGCCTCCAGGGGAGACTGCGACCTGAACGCAGCGCCTTAGACCGCTCGGCCATCCTGACGGCGGGCCTGAGCGCGTGGCGGCTCGCCTGGCTGGGACCCGGCGTTGGCGCAGGTGTCCTTGGCTGGCACCGTGGTGCGCGGTGCCCAGCGGTCTGCCGGCGCCTTGGACGGACGGGCCTGGCGGGCCGGGAGCGAGCCAATTCCGCTCAGCGGTGCGGTCGCATCTCCCACCGAGCCCGGCCAAGTACCACTAACCGTCTGCTGGCAGGAGCCCACCCGGCGCATCGTGCTCCTCCTCCTGTCGGCCGCCGTGTTCGCTAGCTCCCTGGCCCCCCTGCTTACACCGACATTGGGATGCCCGCGCAGTGGGAAGCCGGCAGGGCGCACAGGGTCCTTCTCCGGGCACCGGGCACCGGGCACCGGGCACCGGGCATCGGGCCAGGGCGTGGGCTAAGGCCAGGGCCAGGGCCAGGGCCAGGGCCAGGGCCAGGGCCAGGTGGTGTCGGCTCCTTGACAGTGCCTCTGTGGCGTCCTGTTTGGGGCCAGCAGGGGCACGAGGGCCGGGCTAGGCGTCGGAGAGTGGACCGGCGCCACGACGGCTAGCGCCGCCGTCCTCGTTAGTATAGTGGTGAGTATCCCCGCCTGTCACGCGGGAGACCGGGGTTCGATTCCCCGACGGGGAGGCAGTCGCCCTTTTTTGGTGGGGGTCGCCGCCGCAGCTGCGCCCGGGCCTCTAGCTCCCCAGGCCGCCGTCGGCCCTCGGCGCCCCCTGCTCTCCAGTTGGGCGCCGGATGCCACTTCGTCCCTGGCACGCCGTCCTCGCCGTCCCCTGTCCACTCCCCTCCCCAGGCATCCGAGCCTTCCTCCTCGCCCGCGGCTCTGTCGCCACGGACGAGCGCCCGCGCCCCGAGTGGGTGTGGAAAAGGGTTCCCTGCCAACGGGCACGGGCTGGGTCGCTGGAGGGGAGAAGACCCTGTGCCGGCGGACGGCGTTCTCGCCGCCCCGCGCGCCGCTTCAGGGCGTCGTCCCAAGAGGAGGAGAAGGAGGAGGCGGAGGCGGCGGCGGTGGCGGCGGTGGCGGCGGTGCCGACGACGACCACGACGACGACGACGACGACGACGACGACGGGGCGCCTCTCGGCAGCCCGGGGCCAGCGTGGAGCGGCCCTTTCGGCCGGATGGCGTTGGTGGTATAGTGGTGAGCATAGCTGCCTTCCAAGCAGTTGACCCGGGTTCGATTCCCGGCCAACGCAGCGAGCCGACCTTTTGACGGGGCCAACCCGGCCCTGGCCTCGCTAGCTAGCGCGAACTCCTGCTGGCGGGCCGATGTGGGGAAGGAGTCCAGGGGAGGCTTCGAAAGGCAAGGCCAGGCGACGCGAGGCGAAGCAAAGCGAAGCAGGGCGGAGGGCAAGCACTGCATTCTTTTGAGGGTGCCCCCAGCATCAGGGGTGGGTCGCTGGTGACCGGCAGCCCGTGGCGGAAGGCTGCACCAGGTTGCCACGTAAAGCCCACTGGGACCCACGGGGACGGCGCCCGGTGCACAGGTAGCGCCCAGCACTTGGGACCGAGGCGCTGGCCCCAGATGGCACGCTCACGGAAACGGCAGCCCCATGCTCCCTGGTGGTCTAGTGGTTAGGATTCGGCGCTCTCACCGCCGCGGCCCGGGTTCGATTCCCGGTCAGGGAAGCCTTTCTTCTTCCTCCTCGTGCCTCGCCTCTCTCTCCCTTTTTGGCCAACGCCTTATAACCCCGAAGGCGGACCCTTATAGACGCCCGCCACACGCGGCGTCCAGCCTCACTGACACTTGCCACTCTGAGCCCTCCCAACATTTATGCCTTTTCACTTTCTCCCCTCGTCCTGGCCGTCCCCCGCTTGCGACAGTTCTTCCCGGCCCTGGCCACCGCCAACATCACCATCACCACCACCCAAAGACACACCTATGCTTCACCTCGCGGGAGCGCACGCGCGCGCGCACAGACACCAACACACGCACACACACACACACACATACACACACACACACACACAAGCGGGTCCACGCCGCGCTCCGACTGCGATAACTGAGGAGAAATTTGGAACTCACCGCCGGTGAACTTAGATGCTCCAGAAACCCTCTAGGCTTCGCGCCTGCTGAGTCTCCTGCTCTGCGGCCAGCCTGCAATCAGCCTTGACCGTGAGCGCATCCCCAGAACTCCCCTATCCTGGTGGGGGCGCACCTGAGACTCGAAACTTGAGTCTTCCCCCCGGCTCCTTCGTGTGCCTGGGTCCCCTCGTGACAAGCCCTCTCTTGTTCTCTCTGCTGCTGCCCCGTGTGTGCAGTGACTGGGGGCGCTCATGGCGGGCGAAAGGAGCCGGGTTCCGGAACCCACTCGCTGGCTCTGGTGTCTGGCCCCGGAAAGGTTCTGGATTTCCTCCTCAGAGCTGCTTGGGTGAGGCCAAGCCTGGCGCCTGACACATCACCGCTTCCCATCCTGGGGGATCCCCTGCAACCGGGTCGGCCGTGTGGCAGGGCCCCGATGCCCCGGCCGCCACTGGTGCCAGGGCCTGAGCGACGGGCGGGGGTCTGCGCTCCAGCTGTGTCCGCGGCTTTGGTCAGGGTGCCGGCAGAGCGGGTGGGAGCCCACACCCGGGTCAGGATGCCCGGGAGTGACAGGCACGGAAAGGAATCTGGAGAGGCCCGGCGAGCCGGAGCACAAGAGCGGCGGCGGAGGCGGGCAGGCGGGCGCCCACTTACCAGTGCCTTGACCCAGGCGCGCGGGAGCCGGTGGCGACTCACGGGTGTCGGGATAGACTTGTAGCCGACCCTGGGTGTGAAAGGAGTCCCTCGGCCCCCTGCCCCCTGCCCCGGTCTCAAGGGCGAAGGAGCAAACAGAGAACGCCCCCCCCCCCACCACCACCACCACTAGGTTGGACTGCCTAGTTTCCCACTCCTGCCCGGCCGCACGTCCATCCACTCAGCTCATGATCCCTTCTCTGCCCAGCCCGGCTCGGGACACGTTGGGTGGCCCCTGCCGAAAGCCAGCGGCAGCGCTTTTGAGTCAGTGCTGTAGAGGCTTCCAAGGAACTTTGCTTGGCTTCCAAGGGGACTCCCAGGGGACGGGCACCAATCTGCCCACTGGCCCGACTTCCCTCGAGGACGACCGGTGCCCTAGCCCGCAGCCCGCCACTGCCGGGATACCCGGGCTTGCCTTCGTCGGGCGGTGAGGGGGTGGGAGTGGGGGTGCGGTCTCGGGGAAGCTCCCAAGCCCGAGGGTCGTGGGTGCGTGACAGTGACGAGAGGAAGCGACCATTCTCTCGGGTGTCATCCCTGGCGGTGGTCGGGCGAAGGCCATGGCACGGAAAGAGTGCAGGACGCAGGGTCTTCACGCGCCGTGCCAGGCGCCAGCGTGCTGAGAGGTGGGAGCCGCTTGCGGTAGCCGGGAGGGACTGGGGGTTGTGTGGGGGAAGCGCTGGCTGCGTGGAAAGGGGCAGGGAGTGCGGCCTGTCGGTGGGTGAGGCGAGGTTCGGGCCGACAGCCCGCGGGTGCGGAGGGGGTTGTTGTCGGGGCGGCAGAGGGGGGGCGGGCCGGGCGCCGGTGCCGTGCCGATCGGTCTGCCGGGTCCGGGTCTCGGAACTGAGGAGTCCGAAGGAGGCCAGGACGACGGGGGTCCGTGAGCGGTCGGCTCAGGGCCCATGGGGATGACCCAGTAGGACTGTGGATGCCAGTCTGCGGGGAGGAGGC
Organism: Callospermophilus lateralis; assembly: GCF_048772815.1. NCBI lineage: Eukaryota > Metazoa > Chordata > Mammalia > Rodentia > Sciuridae > Callospermophilus > Callospermophilus lateralis. The sequence continues at coordinate 13,553,903 of NC_135311.1, forward strand.
GCCCACGGAGCGGATTGGGCGTGGGTCCGAGAGGCCGCTCCCCCGTTGGAGATAGGGGTGCCGTGCCTGGAAGGAGGCGAGGAGAGCGTCGAGTGGGTGCGTGGGTGGGGTGGGGCTGGGCGGCGGGGGAGCGTGTCTAGGTGAGGTGTGAAAAAGCGGGTGCGGAAGGCACGTGGGCCGGGGTCCACCGGTGCTTGTGATCCAGATGCAAAGAGCCTCAACGCAGAGTGATTTGGGATCAGGCGACGCGTGGGTGGGTGCCGGTGGGGATCGGTGAGAGTTGTGGCGGGGCTGAGGGCGTTGGGGTGGGGGGGCGGGATGAGGAGAGATGTTGAGAGCCACGGCCAGGTCAAGATGGTGCCTGGCATTTTGCCAGAAGGAGCGGTTCCTGCTGCCTCGGGTGCCCGCTGGTTTTGAGCTCTCGCGGAGTTCCTAGAGAGTTCGCGTGTGTAGTTCCCGAGCGCCGGTGGAGCTCTCGGGGAGTTCCTGGAGAGTTCGCGTGGGCGGCGAGCGGCAGGGCGTGAGTTCTAAAAATAAAGTTCGTTCCTGCTTGAATCTTCAAGTGGCTCGTGATTTGTGCCCAGCCAGACTGCGGCAGAGAGAGATTTCGGGACCCAAAGGAAGATGATACCACTGCAAGGCCTTTGGAGTCCTCCGTGTGCTGCAATGGCGGCCGTGAGTGCCTAGGGGGCCGCGACGACGTGACACTCTTGGCAGAGGTGCCTTGGTGTCCCATGGTTGATGTGCGGGCGAGGTGCCTGCCGGCTTCCATGGAAGCGAAATGAGTGTGATGTGATGGAAGCGGAGGCACCGAGAAGTCTGGTGTCTGGCACGGTAGTGGGCGAAGGCGCATGGAACGAAGGGCGCTCCAGGGCAGAGCGAGCGCGGAGGCTGTGGGGTCCAGGCTTAGGTGTGTACAGCGGCGGCCTAGACGACGGGGCTGCCGGACCAAAAGGGGACCGAGTGCTGCATGGGCCGGGAATCGAACCCGGGCCTCCCGCGTGGCAGGCGAGAATTCTACCACTGAACCACCCATGCACCGATGGCAGGCACCTCCACGCAACCGCCCGACAGCGGTCACCGCCTGCGGTGAGGAGCTGCTGCTTGGGACCGGGACCAAGCGTTGGGGGCTGGATGGGCCGTTCCTCAAGGAGGGGCTCCAGGCATCCTGCCGGGGCCCCGGGGATGCGGCCGCCGGTGGGGTGTGTGCGTGCGTGTGCCCCCCGTGCAGCGCTCTCGCGAACCTCCGGACCCCTGCACCTTGCGGGCCAGCCCAGGCCCCCCAGACCGCCTTGTCCGCTGCCGCCTGAAGAAGCCAGGAGCCGGTCCAGGCTTTGCCCTCACGGGAACCCCAATCAGGCCAGGGGACCTGTGGTTCGGTGGCTGCCTCCGTCCACCCGCAAAGTCCCGGCCGCAGGGGACCCTGTGGGACCCTGTGGCTCGGTGGCTGCCTCCGTCCGCCCGCAAAGTCCCGGTCGCAGGAGCCCCGGACGGGTGAGGGCGGGCCCCAACCAGCACCGACGTGGTGGGCTGGCCTCAGGCAGCCGCTGCCCACGTGGGGTTCGTGGCCGCGCCCAGGTGGTCGCGGCCGGGGCTCGGCCATCACCGGCGGGGATCTAGGGGTTCTAGGGTTCTCTCCCTGCCACTCGCGAGGACCATGGTCCCGGGGCTGTGCTGTCTTGCCACGCCCGGTGGCCCCACGGTGCGTGGCGAGCAGAGGTCTCGACTGCTGTGTTGTGGAGAGGCCGGCAGGCGTGAGTGGTCTGGAAAGGCCCTCCAGTGAAGGGGCCCGGCGGCCACAGTCTGGCACGACGGGAACGGGGTCCTCCGCAGGGCCCAGAGAGATAGGCGACGGGCGGGCGGGGGCCGCTTTTGCCCACGGGAGAGATCCGGAAAGGGCCCGCCTGCGCTCCCCGCCGCAACGGAGCGGGCGCCGTCTTGTCGGTTGGGTTGGATGTGGACGGGTGGCTGGCGGGGCGGCGGGGCCGTGCATCGGAGAGCGTAGCCGGGAACAGGGAGGGGGGCGACAGAGTCGAGCGAGAGGGCTTAAGCGTCGTCGCGGTGGGGTCGATGAGGAGGGGCGCTGGTCGCAAGGACAGTTGGCAGAGGGTGTAAGGCGCAGGGTACTCCGGGTTGGGGTGGGCGGGCGTTATCTGCGCGAGTCCAGCGTTCAGGGAGATGGGGTTGCTGGACAGACAGGAAGAGAGCAGAGCGGCTGTGGTGGGCGCTGGCGGAGCCGGGCCAGGCAGCCTGGTTATGTGTGTGGGGGTGGGGGTGGGGGTGGGGGTGGGGGTGGGGGGAGGGGATAGCCAAAAGGTGAGCCTGTCAGGAGTGGGATTCGAACCCACGCCTCCAGGGGAGACTGCGACCTGAACGCAGCGCCTTAGACCGCTCGGCCATCCTGACGGCGGGCCTGAGCGCGTGGCGGCTCGCCTGGCTGGGACCCGGCGTTGGCGCAGGTGTCCTTGGCTGGCACCGTGGTGCGCGGTGCCCAGCGGTCTGCCGGCGCCTTGGACGGACGGGCCTGGCGGGCCGGGAGCGAGCCAATTCCGCTCAGCGGTGCGGTCGCATCTCCCACCGAGCCCGGCCAAGTACCACTAACCGTCTGCTGGCAGGAGCCCACCCGGCGCATCGTGCTCCTCCTCCTGTCGGCCGCCGTGTTCGCTAGCTCCCTGGCCCCCCTGCTTACACCGACATTGGGATGCCCGCGCAGTGGGAAGCCGGCAGGGCGCACAGGGTCCTTCTCCGGGCACCGGGCACCGGGCACCGGGCACCGGGCACCGGGCATCGGGCCAGGGCGTGGGCTAAGGCCAGGGCCAGGGCCAGGGCCAGGGCCAGGGCCAGGGCCAGGGCCAGGTGGTGTCGGCTCCTTGACAGTGCCTCTGTGGCGTCCTGTTTGGGGCCAGCAGGGGCACGAGGGCCGGGCTAGGCGTCGGAGAGTGGACCGGCGCCACGACGGCTAGCGCCGCCGTCCTCGTTAGTATAGTGGTGAGTATCCCCGCCTGTCACGCGGGAGACCGGGGTTCGATTCCCCGACGGGGAGGCAGTCGCCCTTTTTTGGTGGGGGTCGCCGCCGCAGCTGCGCCCGGGCCTCTAGCTCCCCAGGCCGCCGTCGGCCCTCGGCGCCCCCTGCTCTCCAGTTGGGCGCCGGATGCCACTTCGTCCCTGGCACGCCGTCCTCGCCGTCCCCTGTCCACTCCCCTCCCCAGGCATCCGAGCCTTCCTCCTCGCCCGCGGCTCTGTCGCCACGGACGAGCGCCCGCGCCCCGAGTGGGTGTGGAAAAGGGTTCCCTGCCAACGGGCACGGGCTGGGTCGCTGGAGGGGAGAAGACCCTGTGCCGGCGGACGGCGTTCTCGCCGCCCCGCGCGCCGCTTCAGGGCGTCGTCCCAAGAGGAGGAGAAGGAGGAGGCGGAGGCGGCGGCGGTGGCGGCGGTGGCGGCGGTGCCGACGACGACCACGACGACGACGACGACGACGACGACGACGGGGCGCCTCTCGGCAGCCCGGGGCCAGCGTGGAGCGGCCCTTTCGGCCGGATGGCGTTGGTGGTATAGTGGTGAGCATAGCTGCCTTCCAAGCAGTTGACCCGGGTTCGATTCCCGGCCAACGCAGCGAGCCGACCTTTTGACGGGGCCAACCCGGCCCTGGCCTCGCTAGCTAGCGCGAACTCCTGCTGGCGGGCCGATGTGGGGAAGGAGTCCAGGGGAGGCTTCGAAAGGCAAGGCCAGGCGACGCGAGGCGAAGCAAAGCGAAGCAGGGCGGAGGGCAAGCACTGCATTCTTTTGAGGGTGCCCCCAGCATCAGGGGTGGGTCGCTGGTGACCGGCAGCCCGTGGCGGAAGGCTGCACCAGGTTGCCACGTAAAGCCCACTGGGACCCACGGGGACGGCGCCCGGTGCACAGGTAGCGCCCAGCACTTGGGACCGAGGCGCTGGCCCCAGATGGCACGCTCACGGAAACGGCAGCCCCATGCTCCCTGGTGGTCTAGTGGTTAGGATTCGGCGCTCTCACCGCCGCGGCCCGGGTTCGATTCCCGGTCAGGGAAGCCTTTCTTCTTCCTCCTCGTGCCTCGCCTCTCTCTCCCTTTTTGGCCAACGCCTTATAACCCCGAAGGCGGACCCTTATAGACGCCCGCCACACGCGGCGTCCAGCCTCACTGACACTTGCCACTCTGAGCCCTCCCAACATTTATGCCTTTTCACTTTCTCCCCTCGTCCTGGCCGTCCCCCGCTTGCGACAGTTCTTCCCGGCCCTGGCCACCGCCAACATCACCATCACCACCACCCAAAGACACACCTATGCTTCACCTCGCGGGAGCGCACGCGCGCGCGCACAGACACCAACACACGCACACACACACACACACACACACACACACACACACACAAGCGGGTCCACGCCGCGCTCCGACTGCGATAACTGAGGAGAAATTTGGAACTCACCGCCGGTGAACTTAGATGCTCCAGAAACCCTCTAGGCTTCGCGCCTGCTGAGTCTCCTGCTCTGCGGCCAGCCTGCAATCAGCCTTGACCGTGAGCGCATCCCCAGAACTCCCCTATCCTGGTGGGGGCGCACCTGAGACTCGAAACTTGAGTCTTCCCCCCGGCTCCTTCGTGTGCCTGGGTCCCCTCGTGACAAGCCCTCTCTTGTTCTCTCTGCTGCTGCCCCGTGTGTGCAGTGACTGGGGGCGCTCATGGCGGGCGAAAGGAGCCGGGTTCCGGAACCCACTCGCTGGCTCTGGTGTCTGGCCCCGGAAAGGTTCTGGATTTCCTCCTCAGAGCTGCTTGGGTGAGGCCAAGCCTGGCGCCTGACACATCACCGCTTCCCATCCTGGGGGATCCCCTGCAACCGGGTCGGCCGTGTGGCAGGGCCCCGATGCCCCGGCCGCCACTGGTGCCAGGGCCTGAGCGACGGGCGGGGGTCTGCGCTCCAGCTGTGTCCGCGGCTTTGGTCAGGGTGCCGGCAGAGCGGGTGGGAGCCCACACCCGGGTCAGGATGCCCGGGAGTGACAGGCACGGAAAGGAATCTGGAGAGGCCCGGCGAGCCGGAGCACAAGAGCGGCGGCGGAGGCGGGCAGGCGGGCGCCCACTTACCAGTGCCTTGACCCAGGCGCGCGGGAGCCGGTGGCGACTCACGGGTGTCGGGATAGACTTGTAGCCGACCCTGGGTGTGAAAGGAGTCCCTCGGCCCCCTGCCCCCTGCCCCGGTCTCAAGGGCGAAGGAGCAAACAGAGAACGCCCCCCCCCCACCACCACCACCACTAGGTTGGACTGCCTAGTTTCCCACTCCTGCCCGGCCGCACGTCCGTCCACTCAGCTCATGATCCCTTCTCTGCCCAGCCCGGCTCGGGACACGTTGGGTGGCCCCTGCCGAAAGCCAGCGGCAGCGCTTTTGAGTCAGTGCTGTAGAGGCTTCCAAGGAACTTTGCTTGGCTTCCAAGGGGACTCCCAGGGGACGGGCACCAATCTGCCCACTGGCCCGACTTCCCTCGAGGACGACCGGTGCCCTAGCCCGCAGCCCGCCACTGCCGGGATACCCGGGCTTGCCTTCGTCGGGCGGTGAGGGGGTGGGAGTGGGGGTGCGGTCTCGGGGAAGCTCCCAAGCCCGAGGGTCGTGGGTGCGTGACAGTGACGAGAGGAAGCGACCATTCTCTCGGGTGTCATCCCTGGCGGTGGTCGGGCGAAGGCCATGGCACGGAAAGAGTGCAGGACGCAGGGTCTTCACGCGCCGTGCCAGGCGCCAGCGTGCTGAGAGGTGGGAGCCGCTTGCGGTAGCCGGGAGGGACTGGGGGTTGTGTGGGGGAAGCGCTGGCTGCGTGGAAAGGGGCAGGGAGTGCGGCCTGTCGGTGGGTGAGGCGAGGTTCGGGCCGACAGCCCGCGGGTGCGGAGGGGGTTGTTGTCGGGGCGGCAGAGGGGGGGCGGGCCGGGCGCCGGTGCCGTGCCGATCGGTCTGCCGGGTCCGGGTCTCGGAACTGAGGAGTCCGAAGGAGGCCAGGACGACGGGGGTCCGTGAGCGGTCGGCTCAGGGCCCATGGGGATGACCCAGTAGGACTGTGGATGCCAGTCTGCGGGGAGGAGGCGCCCACGGAGCGGATTGGGCGTGGGTCCGAGAGGCCGCTCCCCCGTTGGAGATAGGGGTGCCGTGCCTGGAAGGAGGCGAGGAGAGCGTCGAGTGGGTGCGTGGGTGGGGTGGGGCTGGGCGGCGGGGGAGCGTGTCTAGGTGAGGTGTGAAAAAGCGGGTGCGGAAGGCACGTGGGCCGGGGTCCACCGGTGCTTGTGATCCAGATGCAAAGAGCCTCAACGCAGAGTGATTTGGGATCAGGCGACGCGTGGGTGGGTGCCGGTGGGGATCGGTGAGAGTTGTGGCGGGGCTGAGGGCGTTGGGGTGGGGGGGCGGGATGAGGAGAGATGTTGAGAGCCACGGCCAGGTCAAGATGGTGCCTGGCATTTTGCCAGAAGGAGCGGTTCCTGCTGCCTCGGGTGCCCGCTGGTTTTGAGCTCTCGCGGAGTTCCTAGAGAGTTCGCGTGTGTAGTTCCCGAGCGCCGGTGGAGCTCTCGGGGAGTTCCTGGAGAGTTCGCGTGGGCGGCGAGCGGCAGGGCGTGAGTTCTAAAAATAAAGTTCGTTCCTGCTTGAATCTTCAAGTGGCTCGTGATTTGTGCCCAGCCAGACTGCGGCAGAGAGAGATTTCGGGACCCAAAGGAAGATGATACCACTGCAAGGCCTTTGGAGTCCTCCGTGTGCTGCAATGGCGGCCGTGAGTGCCTAGGGGGCCGCGACGACGTGACACTCTTGGCAGAGGTGCCTTGGTGTCCCATGGTTGATGTGCGGGCGAGGTGCCTGCCGGCTTCCATGGAAGCGAAATGAGTGTGATGTGATGGAAGCGGAGGCACCGAGAAGTCTGGTGTCTGGCACGGTAGTGGGCGAAGGCGCATGGAACGAAGGGCGCTCCAGGGCAGAGCGAGCGCGGAGGCTGTGGGGTCCAGGCTTAGGTGTGTACAGCGGCGGCCTAGACGACGGGGCTGCCGGACCAAAAGGGGACCGAGTGCTGCATGGGCCGGGAATCGAACCCGGGCCTCCCGCGTGGCAGGCGAGAATTCTACCACTGAACCACCCATGCACCGATGGCAGGCACCTCCACGCAACCGCCCGACAGCGGTCACCGCCTGCGGTGAGGAGCTGCTGCTTGGGACCGGGACCAAGCGTTGGGGGCTGGATGGGCCGTTCCTCAAGGAGGGGCTCCAGGCATCCTGCCGGGGCCCCGGGGATGCGGCCGCCGGTGGGGTGTGTGCGTGCGTGTGCCCCCCGTGCAGCGCTCTCGCGAACCTCCGGACCCCTGCACCTTGCGGGCCAGCCCAGGCCCCCCAGACCGCCTTGTCCGCTGCCGCCTGAAGAAGCCAGGAGCCGGTCCAGGCTTTGCCCTCACGGGAACCCCAATCAGGCCAGGGGACCTGTGGTTCGGTGGCTGCCTCCGTCCACCCGCAAAGTCCCGGCCGCAGGGGACCCTGTGGGACCCTGTGGCTCGGTGGCTGCCTCCGTCCGCCCGCAAAGTCCCGGTCGCAGGAGCCCCGGACGGGTGAGGGCGGGCCCCAACCAGCACCGACGTGGTGGGCTGGCCTCAGGCAGCCGCTGCCCACGTGGGGTTCGTGGCCGCGCCCAGGTGGTCGCGGCCGGGGCTCGGCCATCACCGGCGGGGATCTAGGGGTTCTAGGGTTCTCTCCCTGCCACTCGCGAGGACCATGGTCCCGGGGCTGTGCTGTCTTGCCACGCCCGGTGGCCCCACGGTGCGTGGCGAGCAGAGGTCTCGACTGCTGTGTTGTGGAGAGGCCGGCAGGCGTGAGTGGTCTGGAAAGGCCCTCCAGTGAAGGGGCCCGGCGGCCACAGTCTGGCACGACGGGAACGGGGTCCTCCGCAGGGCCCAGAGAGATAGGCGACGGGCGGGCGGGGGCCGCTTTTGCCCACGGGAGAGATCCGGAAAGGGCCCGCCTGCGCTCCCCGCCGCAACGGAGCGGGCGCCGTCTTGTCGGTTGGGTTGGATGTGGACGGGTGGCTGGCGGGGCGGCGGGGCCGTGCATCGGAGAGCGTAGCCGGGAACAGGGAGGGGGGCGACAGAGTCGAGCGAGAGGGCTTAAGCGTCGTCGCGGTGGGGTCGATGAGGAGGGGCGCTGGTCGCAAGGACAGTTGGCAGAGGGTGTAAGGCGCAGGGTACTCCGGGTTGGGGTGGGCGGGCGTTATCTGCGCGAGTCCAGCGTTCAGGGAGATGGGGTTGCTGGACAGACAGGAAGAGAGCAGAGCGGCTGTGGTGGGCGCTGGCGGAGCCGGGCCAGGCAGCCTGGTTATGTGTGTGGGGGTGGGGGTGGGGGTGGGGGTGGGGGGAGGGGATAGCCAAAAGGTGAGCCTGTCAGGAGTGGGATTCGAACCCACGCCTCCAGGGGAGACTGCGACCTGAACGCAGCGCCTTAGACCGCTCGGCCATCCTGACGGCGGGCCTGAGCGCGTGGCGGCTCGCCTGGCTGGGACCCGGCGTTGGCGCAGGTGTCCTTGGCTGGCACCGTGGTGCGCGGTGCCCAGCGGTCTGCCGGCGCCTTGGACGGACGGGCCTGGCGGGCCGGGAGCGAGCCAATTCCGCTCAGCGGTGCGGTCGCATCTCCCACCGAGCCCGGCCAAGTACCACTAACCGTCTGCTGGCAGGAGCCCACCCGGCGCATCGTGCTCCTCCTCCTGTCGGCCGCCGTGTTCGCTAGCTCCCTGGCCCCCCTGCTTACACCGACATTGGGATGCCCGCGCAGTGGGAAGCCGGCAGGGCGCACAGGGTCCTTCTCCGGGCACCGGGCACCGGGCACCGGGCACCGGGCATCGGGCCAGGGCGTGGGCTAAGGCCAGGGCCAGGGCCAGGGCCAGGGCCAGGGCCAGGGCCAGGTGGTGTCGGCTCCTTGACAGTGCCTCTGTGGCGTCCTGTTTGGGGCCAGCAGGGGCACGAGGGCCGGGCTAGGCGTCGGAGAGTGGACCGGCGCCACGACGGCTAGCGCCGCCGTCCTCGTTAGTATAGTGGTGAGTATCCCCGCCTGTCACGCGGGAGACCGGGGTTCGATTCCCCGACGGGGAGGCAGTCGCCCTTTTTTGGTGGGGGTCGCCGCCGCAGCTGCGCCCGGGCCTCTAGCTCCCCAGGCCGCCGTCGGCCCTCGGCGCCCCCTGCTCTCCAGTTGGGCGCCGGATGCCACTTCGTCCCTGGCACGCCGTCCTCGCCGTCCCCTGTCCACTCCCCTCCCCAGGCATCCGAGCCTTCCTCCTCGCCCGCGGCTCTGTCGCCACGGACGAGCGCCCGCGCCCCGAGTGGGTGTGGAAAAGGGTTCCCTGCCAACGGGCACGGGCTGGGTCGCTGGAGGGGAGAAGACCCTGTGCCGGCGGACGGCGTTCTCGCCGCCCCGCGCGCCGCTTCAGGGCGTCGTCCCAAGAGGAGGAGAAGGAGGAGGCGGAGGCGGCGGCGGTGGCGGCGGTGGCGGCGGTGCCGACGACGACCACGACGACGACGACGACGACGACGACGACGGGGCGCCTCTCGGCAGCCCGGGGCCAGCGTGGAGCGGCCCTTTCGGCCGGATGGCGTTGGTGGTATAGTGGTGAGCATAGCTGCCTTCCAAGCAGTTGACCCGGGTTCGATTCCCGGCCAACGCAGCGAGCCGACCTTTTGACGGGGCCAACCCGGCCCTGGCCTCGCTAGCTAGCGCGAACTCCTGCTGGCGGGCCGATGTGGGGAAGGAGTCCAGGGGAGGCTTCGAAAGGCAAGGCCAGGCGACGCGAGGCGAAGCAAAGCGAAGCAGGGCGGAGGGCAAGCACTGCATTCTTTTGAGGGTGCCCCCAGCATCAGGGGTGGGTCGCTGGTGACCGGCAGCCCGTGGCGGAAGGCTGCACCAGGTTGCCACGTAAAGCCCACTGGGACCCACGGGGACGGCGCCCGGTGCACAGGTAGCGCCCAGCACTTGGGACCGAGGCGCTGGCCCCAGATGGCACGCTCACGGAAACGGCAGCCCCATGCTCCCTGGTGGTCTAGTGGTTAGGATTCGGCGCTCTCACCGCCGCGGCCCGGGTTCGATTCCCGGTCAGGGAAGCCTTTCTTCTTCCTCCTCGTGCCTCGCCTCTCTCTCCCTTTTTGGCCAACGCCTTATAACCCCGAAGGCGGACCCTTATAGACGCCCGCCACACGCGGCGTCCAGCCTCACTGACACTTGCCACTCTGAGCCCTCCCAACATTTATGCCTTTTCACTTTCTCCCCTCGTCCTGGCCGTCCCCCGCTTGCGACAGTTCTTCCCGGCCCTGGCCACCGCCAACATCACCATCACCACCACCCAAAGACACACCTATGCTTCACCTCGCGGGAGCGCACGCGCGCGCGCACAGACACCAACACACGCACACACACACACACACATACACACACACACACACACAAGCGGGTCCACGCCGCGCTCCGACTGCGATAACTGAGGAGAAATTGGAACTCACCGCCGGTGAACTTAGATGCTCCAGAAACCCTCTAGGCTTCGCGCCTGCTGAGTCTCCTGCTCTGCGGCCAGCCTGCAATCAGCCTTGACCGTGAGCGCATCCCCAGAACTCCCCTATCCTGGTGGGGGCGCACCTGAGACTCGAAACTTGAGTCTTCCCCCCGGCTCCTTCGTGTGCCTGGGTCCCCTCGTGACAAGCCCTCTCTTGTTCTCTCTGCTGCTGCCCCGTGTGTGCAGTGACTGGGGGCGCTCATGGCGGGCGAAAGGAGCCGGGTTCCGGAACCCACTCGCTGGCTCTGGTGTCTGGCCCGGAAAGGTTCTGGATTTCCTCCTCAGAGCTGCTTGGGTGAGGCCAAGCCTGGCGCCTGACACATCACCGCTTCCCATCCTGGGGGATCCCCTGCAACCGGGTCGGCCGTGTGGCAGGGCCCCGATGCCCCGGCCGCCACTGGTGCCAGGGCCTGAGCGACGGGCGGGGGTCTGCGCTCCAGCTGTGTCCGCGGCTTTGGTCAGGGTGCCGGCAGAGCGGGTGGGAGCCCACACCCGGGTCAGGATGCCCGGGAGTGACAGGCACGGAAAGGAATCTGGAGAGGCCCGGCGAGCCGGAGCACAAGAGCGGCGGCGGAGGCGGGCAGGCGGGCGCCCACTTACCAGTGCCTTGACCCAGGCGCGCGGGAGCCGGTGGCGACTCACGGGTGTCGGGATAGACTTGTAGCCGACCCTGGGTGTGAAAGGAGTCCCTCGGCCCCCTGCCCCCTGCCCCGGTCTCAAGGGCGAAGGAGCAAACAGAGAACGCCCCCCCCCCCACCACCACCACCACTAGGTTGGACTGCCTAGTTTCCCACTCCTGCCCGGCCGCACGTCCATCCACTCAGCTCATGATCCCTTCTCTGCCCAGCCCGGCTCGGGACACGTTGGGTGGCCCCTGCCGAAAGCCAGCGGCAGCGCTTTTGAGTCAGTGCTGTAGAGGCTTCCAAGGAACTTTGCTTGGCTTCCAAGGGGACTCCCAGGGGACGGGCACCAATCTGCCCACTGGCCCGACTTCCCTCGAGGACGACCGGTGCCCTAGCCCGCAGCCCGCCACTGCCGGGATACCCGGGCTTGCCTTCGTCGGGCGGTGAGGGGGTGGGAGTGGGGGTGCGGTCTCGGGGAAGCTCCCAAGCCCGAGGGTCGTGGGTGCGTGACAGTGACGAGAGGAAGCGACCATTCTCTCGGGTGTCATCCCTGGCGGTGGTCGGGCGAAGGCCTGGCACGGAAAGAGTGCAGGACGCAGGGTCCTTCACGCGCCGTGCCAGGCGCCAGCGTGCTGAGAGGTGGGAGCCGCTTGCGGTAGCCGGGAGGACTGGGGGTTGTGTGGGGGAAGCGCTGGCTGCGTGGAAAGGGGCAGGGAGTGCGGCCTGTCGGTGGGTGAGGCGAGGTTCGGGCCGACAGCCCCGGGGTGCGGAGGGGGTTGTTGTCGGGGCGGCAGAGGGGGGGCGGGCCGGGCGCCGGTGCCGTGCCGATCGGTCTGCCGGGTCCGGGTCTCGGAACTGAGGAGTCCGAAGGAGGCCAGGACGACGGGGTCCGTGAGCGGTCGGCTCAGGGCCCATGGGGATGACCCAGTAGGACTGTGGATGCCAGTCTGCGGGGAGGAGGCGCCCACGGAGCGGATTGGGCGTGGGTCCGAGAGGCCGCTCCCCCGTTGGAGATAGGGGTGCCGTGCCTGGAAGGAGGCGAGGAGAGCGTCGAGTGGGTGCGTGGGTGGGGTGGGGGCTGGGCGGCGGGGGAGCGTGTCTAGGTGAGGTTGTGAAAAAGCGGGTGCGGAAGGCACGTGGGCCGGGGTCCACCGGTGCTTGTGATCCAGATGCAAAGAGCCTCAACGCAGAGTGATTTGGGATCAGGCGACGCGTGGGTGGGTGCCGGTGGGGATCGGTGAGAGTTGTGGCGGGGCTGAGGCGTTGGGGTGGGGGGGCGGATGAGGAGAGATGTTGAGAGCCACGGCCAGGTCAAGATGGTGCCTGGCATTTTGCCAGAAGGAGCGGTTCCTGCTGCCTCGGGTGCCCGCTGGTTTTGAGCTCTCGCGGAGTTCCTAGAGAGTTCGCGTGTGTAGTTCCCGAGCGCCGGTGGAGCTCTCGGGGAGTTCCTGGAGAGTTCGCGTGGGCGGCGAGCGGCAGGGCGTGAGTTCTAAAAATAAAGTGCGTT